>NC_056735.1:235845049-235885342 GCF_019279795.1 Protopterus annectens | reverse complement strand
TCTATCTTTATTTATTTCCTTTTCTTTATTTTTTGTTTGTTTGCTTGCTTACTTCCTTGTTTGTTTGTTACATGTATTCAGCAGAAATTTCCAACTTGTAAAGCCCCTTTCTAGTGGAGCCCATAGTATAAAAAAGCTCCAAGGCGGTATAATACACAACAATTCAACTTATTAGAAATAGTCACAATTACAGTATGCCATGAACAACTTTAAACCTATAAAGTGACATCATACAAATACATCTGTATATAAGAACAACCAATTAATTATACAGAAAATTGAAAACAGTATCAACGTAATAAACCTTAAGTGATTAAGGGCAGTAAAAATAATTATACCTGTATCAGATCAGCCAGTAAGTATACAAAAGTCTGTATGAAAACTTTTTAGTGAACTAAGCACATTGAAAGAGCACTGTAGATAAAACTAGAAATGCTATCATTGGGGATAATGCATAGTAACCATTTTTTATTATTATAGAGATGCAGTTTAAAAAAAAAAAAAAAGTAATATCACAATCTCTACACTTCCTCCAAATGCCCAAGCCCATAGTCAAATCCAGGGGAAAATTGATTTAGTCACAGTTGTAGTAAGATCGATGAATTTGCCCAGTCTCATTATTCTGCTAAACTGGTCAGACTTTTTACTGAAGAAGTACACTGATGCCATTCATTTGGATGATCCTCTGTGGATCAAAAGACATGTTTGCAGGTAGTATCATTTCTACTATGAAGAAGAGGTGGTTTGAGTTGTGCCACATTATAGTCAGGAATTTTAACAGTGCAGGCAACCCCCTACAAAGCCTTTCCTTCTCTATATAATAGTTTGACATCCATATGTCATAAAAGTTTTATATTCCTAGCCCTTGCTGAATAGCTTCCCCTTGTCAACATAGTACAGTATTTTAAAAATAATATGCTGGAAAGATCACTTGGGAGAGAGAGAGAGAGAAAGAGAGGGGTATAAATGCTCTGGGGGCACTTTCAATGAATGCCAGGGATGAGTGTCACTATCACTGTAAGCATGCTGACAACGCAGCATGTCGAAAATACACATTATCAAACTGACACTGATTGCAAAATAAAAGCAGCCAGTTCCATGCTGTGATCAGTGCAACCAATAATGATCAAAAAAAAAAAAAGAAATAAAGAAAATAGACAGTAACGTGCAGGTTGAAAATGTCTGTGCAGTAGAACTGTTAGGAGAAGGGTATTTTCTAGCCTAATTTATAAGGCTGGAGGTAGGGTTAGAGTTAGGGTTAACATACGAGTAAGGGTAGGGGTTAACATACGAGTAAGGGTTGGGGTTAACATACGAGTAAGGGTAGGGGTTAACATACGAGTAAGGGTTGGGGTTAACATACGAGTAAGGGTTGGGGTTAACATACGAGTAAGGGTTGGGGTTAACATATGAGTAAGGGTTGGGGTTAACATACGAGTAAGGGTTGGGGTTAACATATGAGTAAGGGTTGGGGTTAACATACGAGTAACGGTTGGGGTTAACATACGAGTAAGGGTTGGGGTTAACATACGAGTAAGGGTTGGGGTTAACATACAAGTAAGGGTTGGGGTTAGCATACGAGTAAGGGTTGGGGTTAACATACGAGTAAGGGTTGGGGTTAACATACGAGTAAGGGTTGGGGTTAACATACGAGTAAGGGTTGCAGTTAACATACGAGTTAGGGTTGGGGTTAACATATGAGTAAGGGTTGGGGTTAACATACGAGTAAGGGTTGGGGTTAACATACGAGTAAGGGTTGGGGTTAACATACGAGTAAGGGTTGGGGTTAACATACGAGTAAGGGTTGGGGTTAGCATACGAGTAAGGGTTGGGGTTAACATACGAGTAAGGGTTGGGGTTAACATACAAGTAAGGGTTGGGGTTAACATACAAGTAAGGGTTGGGGTTAGCATACGAGTAAGGGTTGGGGTTAACATACGAGTAAGGGTTGGGGTTAACATACGAGTAAGGGTTGGGGTTAACATACGAGTAAGGGTTGCAGTTAACATACGAGTTAGGGTTGGGGTTAACATATGAGTAAGGGTTGGGGTTAACATATGAGTAAGGGTTGGGGTTAACATACGAGTAAGGGTTGGGGTTAACATACGAGTAAGGGTTGGGGTTAACATACGAGTAAGGGTTGGGGTTAGCATACGAGTAAGGGTTGGGGTTAACATATGAGTAAGGGTTGGGGTTAACATACGAGTAAGGGTTGGGGTTAACATACGAGTAAGGGTTGAGTTGGGGTTGTGAAAATGGAAAGATGGCAAATCACCTGAAGGAGATATCTTTTACTTAAGTCTATGAAAGAATTAATGAAGTCGCAGTTGATTAAGGCTTTGTTTTGTCCTGAATATTTAATTGCATTTATTCTCTATTCAATAAGTCAAATAAAGAGGACTAAATGGAGGAATTACTGTACAGAGAAAGCCTACTGAAAACAAAAAGAGTGCTTACTCATGTCACAAAGTCTATAAGCCAGTTAAATAAATGAATAACACTACCATTTCCAGTTTGCTAATGGGACCAAAGGGTAAAATATCCCCAGTACCGATGGTAGCCCCTTTTCTAACCAATTCATTTTTTCTTTGTGCTTTTTCCAACTGTATTTTGCCAGTCACCAAACCACGTCTGGCCAGATTCAAGCCTATTCATTAACTAAATAGTTCCTCTAAGGTCCCCTCTGGCAAGAGATGTCCAGATAGGCTATCATCCAGGCTCAAAACAGGATGTTTGGTGCTCTCACCAGAATCCTTGCAATTAGAATATTTTTCTTATAAATGTCCTAAACTCCTCATCTTGGGTTGTGACATCGGTACCTATCACTGAAGGGTCTGCCAATGTCCTTCTACCAGTTTCTGCAGGTCCTCCACTCAGCCAAGAACAGCTATCATCACTGGCTTAAGTGGGCAACTGATCATGCAGTGTCATCTCTACACCACTCCCGAGTCTTATGACACAATATATCATGAGTTGTGGCCTGAGCAGAATTGCAACCAACAGTTCCTCCCAAGATGGGTATTTTCATCCTCCTACCCTCAATATTATGAGTCTGACACGTTAATCAAACTCAGGTCACCTGAGCCATAGACAGGACTCTATCCCTCTATGTCACCAGCATGGTGTTTTTTATCCTCAATTTAATCATCAACATAATAATATAATCTGTTTCTCTTTTCTGCTGTGCTACACTGAAACATAATGTTTGGCCAGTAAGCCTTCCTATGTTTTACCACTGATTCCTGTGAGTGCTGACCACACAGTACAGGTTCTGCTGATGCTATTCTGCTTCCTGACAGGTTAATCAGTAAAAACAAATCCATGTAAGTGATCAGTATTACTCATTGTGCTTGCTTCGGTCTCTCTGTTTTGTGAATAGTGCTTCAGTTCGTGCTCAGGGTAGGCTAGCTAACTGGCTGCTTCACAAATAACTGATCGCAGCTGTGAGCTATTGAGTTTGCATTTACTAGTTGCTACTAACTATAGCATGGTCTGCATACTAATGAAAGCAGTAAAAAGCTGCAAGGCAGGCAATGTGACACAGCAGTTTCTCAGACCATGCTATCGTACTTGTATGTTACTGTGGAGTAATTACAGGCTGACAATTGAAATTTGAAGAGCTTGTCAACTGATTCATTGGGTGTATTCCATTTACTGCATTTGAAATTAAGAGAAAATATAAATTAATTTGGCTAAGCTAATCTTTTGGCTTTTCCCAGTTAGGGGCCACCACAGCAGATCACCTGTCTGCTCATGATTGACAGTAGAGTTTTACAGTGTTACGTTGCCAGCCCAGTACCCAACCTTCCACAGAAGGCATACACACACACCTAGGGCCAATTTAGAGTGTCTAATCCGCCTACAGCATGGGATGTGGGAGAAAACCGGAGCATCCTGAGGAAACCCACCTGACCACAGGGAAGACATGCAGACTTCACACAGAAGGCACCCCATCTGAGGATCGACCCAGAGAACCTCTTGCTGTGAGGTGACAACACTAACTGCTACACCACCATGGCCGCTCGGTTGCTGTACTGCTCCCTAGTGAAAATAGTACTCTAATAGTACTCTTTAAAAATGTATTTTTTCTCTTTTGTTGCATACTGCTTATCTATTTAACAGAGTAATTATACTACATCAAAAGAGAATATATGTTTATAAAATAAATTACAAAAAAAAATAATAAATAAAAGAACAATGCAGCTGCCAGTTTTCTAAATCCAATAATGCTTTTCAAAGTGAGAGAGGGACATACTGAACTTTCATTGTCAAGGATGGAAGGTCCTCTGCCTATGGCATGTCTGAAAATACCCATGGCTGGTTATTTTTTCCCTGTAAGACCCACCCTACCACACTCTATTCCTTGCTTAAAAGAGGTAATTTTTAAGTCTTCAATCTAGTCTGTAACTTTGCTTCTCATAGTCTTAGCTATGAGTGCATGCATGAGATATGACATTTGAAAACTATTTAAACTTAATGCTGTTTACCTTATAAGCAAATCAAGAAAGTTTGTAACATATATTTAAATAATTAATAAATTATTTTCTTTTTCTTAAGGAGCAAGTACAAGTTGGTAAATCTATGTCAACATAATGTTGCCATCTGGAGGCCATTAGAAGCCACTGCAAAGAAGTAACAACTATTGTTTTAGGCAATTAGAAATTCAAATGATTTTCTAGATTAACCATATCTCTCAATTGTACAGATTTTTTACAGAATGGCCAGATTTTTGCTTCATATTTTTAGTCTGTTTTTCATAAAAGTGTGGTTTTCTGGCAAATTAGTGGCAAATCATTAAAGACTAAAGTTAGATAATAATGACACACATTTGAGTTTCAGACTTCATACCCTTCAGAAAAATCCATGCTAATGCCAAACCTGTTATTCTATCAACTTTCTAAGTTTTTAAGAACAATATTTAATAATTGTCCCTACTTTTGGGCTTTTGTCCCACTTTTATTTATGGCTTTGTCCAGGTTTCTTGCTCTCAGAGATTAGGAGGTATGAAATTAACTCAGAAAGATACTGAAAGAATAACTTCCAGGTGTTTTAAAATATGGGTGAGATACATAACTTGATTACACAAGTGGATTTGTTGCTGTTTGTGTGGATGCTTTTGTGTTTCCCTGTATTAAAAATCAGTGCTCTGATTTGCATTTGCACAACATGTATGTCCAATCACAAAGGTGTATTGTATAGGGAGTGGTAAAGATCAAAGGACTTGCAATTATAATGAACGTAAGAAGAATCGCAGTACAAAGGAAAAGGGATTTTAAAAAAGTAGATGCTGACAGCAGCTAATATTTAAGAGAAATATAACAGCTCCCAATAATGATCTAATTCTTCTTCTTCTTTCAGCTTTTCCCGGTTAGGAGTCGCCACAGTGGATCATCTGTCTGCTCATGATTGGCAGAGGAGTTTTACGGTGTCGAGTTGCCAGCCCAGCACCCAACCTTCCACAGAAGGCACACACATGCACACACTCACACCTAGGGCCAATTTAGATCCGATCCACCTACTGCATGTTTTTGAGATGTGGGAGGAAACCGGTGCACACGGAGGAAACCCACATGACCACAGGGAGGACATGCAGACTCCGCACAGAAGGCACCCCAGCAACAGCTCCCAATAATGATGACAAAGAAAAAAAAACAGAGCTTGACATGTAAACCACAGCTGTACAATTTTTTTTTTTAATATGGAGTATGACATTCAACAGGTACACCAAACAGGCAAATGATAATAAATGAGAGCACAATATCTTATTTTATTCTTTTTCCAATAAAGTGTGATTCAATAGACACAAATTGCTAATTTCAGAAGTCTACCAGATGGATTATTTTCAATAAGCAACTTGCTCGGAGTGATACAGTATGCATGTAGAGGTCGCAGGAATTAAATTGATGGTGAAATCTCAGGCATAATATCCACTAGCAAAGTTGGTGCAGAGAAAAATTGATGTTTATGGGTATTCAGCATTCAGAGACAATGGATTAGCAATACCAGGCAAGATTATTGTAACTGTACATCAAGAAAGCAGATTATGAGTAGTAGATATTCAAATGAGTATACAAACATGCATAATCTTTAAAGGGCAATCCGTTGACTTATGGATCACACACCAGGCACGCCACTGTAGGGTCTATATTATGTTATCGAAAAATCTAGTCAGCAAATGCCTGTTCGCTGACCAATAAACAGTGAACTGTCATTTCTGCGAATGGCCACTTCAGCAAATTTTTTCCTAGGGTAAAGAAATTCCTTGGCCATCATCGGGAATTTGCCCTTTTTCCCACTGTAGTGTGATCTCAGAGTTGGTGTATTTAGTTAGGGGAGGTGTGGGGGCATAGCCCCCCACATCGGAGGTTGTGAGGGGCAATGTACCCACTTTAAAGAGATTGAAATAATGTCTTGTTTTGGTTGGCCAAGCAATTTTTTCCCCTAGGAAAAAATTCGCTGAAGTGGCAGTTTGCAGAAATGACAGTTTGCTGTTTATTGGTTGGCAAAGAGGAGTTTGCTGATATGGTTTTTCAATATTGTACTATAAACCCCCACTGTACAGATACTGCAACTCACAGACAGCTTCTGACAAGTACAGGCAACCTTTATGCTAAGATGTCCATGTAAGTGTCTCGTGGTATGCTTGTGCATTATACAGAGTCATCTGTTGGCTAGACATCTGTAACTTTGTGGTAAACAGATTCACAGTACATGTCCTAGACATATGTATTTCATTGTGGGATGTGTTGTTCCAAAATACATTAAAACCTACAGTTGTGCTACTTACATGTTTCTGCATAATATGTGATTCAGTTTTTTTATTTTTTATTTGTATTGTATGAGGAAGTCGGGAGTGGCAGAGAAGTACGTAAGAGTGGTACAGGATATGTACGAGGGTAGTGTGACAGTGGTGAGGACTGCAGTGGGAGTGACAGATCCATTTAAGGTGGAGGTGGGATTACATCAAGGATCAGCTCTGAGTCCTTTCTTATTTGCAGTGGTGATGGACAGGTTGACAGATGAGATCAGACAGGAGGCCCCATGGACTATGATGTTTGCAGATGACATTGTGATCTGTAGTGAGAGTAGGAATCAGGTTGAGGAGACTCTGGAGAGGTGGAGATATGCTCTAGAGAGCAGAGGAATGAGGGTCAGCAGGGCTAAGACAGAATATATGTGTGTAAATGAGAGGGAGGGTAGAGGAATGGTGAGGATGCAGGGAGTAGAGTTGGTAAAGGTGGACGAGTTTAAGTACTTGGGATCAACAGTTCAGAGTAATGGTGAATGTGGAAGAGAGGTGAAGAAGAGAGTACAGGCAGGGTGGAATGGGTGGAGAAGAGTGTCAGGAGTGATTTGTGACAGACGGGTATCAGTAAGAGTGAAAGGGAAGGTCTACAAGAGTGTAGTGAGACCAACTATGTTATATGGGTTGGAGACAGTGGCATTGACAAAAAGGCAGGAGTCAGAGCTGGATGTGGCAGAGTTAAAGATGTTAAGATTTGCAATCGGTGTGACTAGGATGGATAGGATTAGGAATCGGTATATTAGAGTGTCAGCTCATGTTGGACAGTTTGGAGACAAAGCAAGAGAGACGAGATTGCATTGGTTTGGACATGTGCTGAGGAGGGATGATGGGTATATTGGGAAAAAGATGCTAAGGATGGAGCTGCCAGGTAAGAGGAATAGAGGAAGGCCTAAGATAAGGTTTATGGACGTGGTGAGAGAGGACATGCAGGCGGTTGGTGTGACAGAGCAAGATGCAGAGGATAGGAAGAAATGGAAAGAGGTGATCCGCTGTGGCGGCCCCTAACGGGAAAAGCCGAAAGAGAATGATGATGATGATTTGTTTTGTTTTTCTGATGTTGCCATGCAATTTTCAATATACTTCTTTATAAAATAGCAATGTCTAGACATATGCAGGATAACAATGCACCACTTTGGGGTGCTGACAGAATTACCTTATGTTATGAAGTATTGCAGGGTGAGAACATAGCTTTCAGTAATGATATCTGTGATATCCAAAAGTGAGTAAAAATAGGCAAGTGCTACTCAGAACCATTTTCCACTCCTGCATACCAGCCTGCTACCTCTGTGTACACTGTGTACCACTGGTAAGGAGAGAGTTGCATTGCAGATAACCAGATATGGCCATACAAATGATGTGATAATTATATAATGTGCATATCTCAATCTGGCATACTACTAGTTCCTTCCTTTCCATACCAAATATGTAGTGGCACACCTGTGTATTGCATGCATACTCACATCTACTCAAAGAATTGGTGCATTTGGTGGGCAAACTGCTAAGCTATGACATATGTCTCATGTGCCTGTTCAAGGTCTCTGCCACTCTTAGTTCAGTATTTGCCTGGTCAGTGTGCTATTGTCATAAAGGAGCACCATGCTAAGCAGAAGCAAGCCGATGTTATGATTCTGTTTACAAATTGTGCATCATTAGGTCATGTTGTTGAGCTACTTTTCACACTGCCTTTGATGCACAGCATGGAAAATGTTTATGAATCCTGCTCACTAATCAAGCATCTTATTTTCTGCTAGGTAGTCTTACAAAGTCATGCTGCACGAAGTAGTTTAAAACCAATGCTGTGCAGAGTGCTGCATGATGGTTAGCAGACAATCATGTCCACATCGGATCTTCTGGATTTCCGATAAAAAGTGCCAGTTGAAGTAGCTTGCTTGGCAGGAAATTGAGAATATTGCTATTTGAAAGTATTGGATCAATAATGATAAGGATGGCGTGGGAGAGAGTTGAAGACAAAGTTGCTTTGGTCAAGAATATGGATAATAAGCAAGAACAATACAGTATCCTCACATTCAGAAAATGTTGTTGACAAAGCTACTGTAATTAAGAGATTGTTATGAAAATAAGTGAATCTGTCCTTTGCATGTGATTTGAGAATTGTGACTGGTCAGTTGATCATTTATGCCAAGCAGCTATTATCGTGTGAGGTTAACTGTGGTATTTTGGGGTAAAGGACCAATATGACACATTGGTACCACTGAAGCAGTCTCCTACAGAATGCTGAAAGAAACTTTGGGGATGTTTAGACATAGGGTTACCTCTAATAATCAGTTGATAAATTTAGAAAAATAAAGTGAAAGGGGGTAATTTGTGGATGTGTATTAAACTGGAAAGGGAAGAAAGTGGGGTTACTTTAGACTTCTTGAATACAAGATGGTGCTGTATGCTGGTCTTACAAAATAAACTCTTGAGTATTGAGAAGACCTACAGGTTGTTGTTGAGCCTGGCTGGAAGGAAATTTGATACACCATGGATTGTGCTAGTACAGTTTGCTTCAAAGTTTGAGAAAGAACTGGTTCTGTGGCATCTGTGGCTGTTTATGTAAGATTTGTACTGTTGAGAGGTGCCCTGTATATTTTTGACAATGACTTTCTGGATGCCTATCTTCAACAAATGAAGTGTGGGATGCATACACTCACCCTGGGATTCATTAATGCCTACACTAAGTGTACACTGTTCTGAGTGAACAGACAACACAAGCATAACCCACACCTTCTTCCTCCTAATTTTAGCTTTCCTACTGATTTTCTTGCAGCTTTAATTACTGAGGGGGATTCATAAAGGTTACGTAGCATATGGAATTGGTTTAAAAATTTACAACATTGTCTTATTTCTATCATATCCATGCAGTTTCTAAGGCTTTTTTATTATTTGATTGATGCTTCTAAACATGTATAGAATATTTTTTTTGTCTAGAATGCTCTGCTAGGCTCATTTGATTGATAGTTTTGCTTTGTTTAGCTTTAATGAATAAAGCAAGAGTGAGGTGTGTTTATGGTATGAAAAAAGATATTAAAATAAAAAAAGATGCATTTTACAAAGTCACTCATCAAATTCAGCATTTCACTAAGAAGAAAATAAGGCTACATATTCCAGGACAGTATTATATTTTCAGTTAATTATAATATTTCATATAACAATAATTTTAGCAATAATAATAATAATTTTAAACATAGCAATAGTAACAGAAAGGCAAAATTAGTTGGGAGGAAGCGAACACGGCAGGAACTGTACACAAATAATAATGTTCACCAAAGGCATACAAAATTCACGTATAACATCCAATAGCTGGCGTAAATCATAAAAACACGATCCACTGAAGTGCAGACAGGATAGTTTATTGTAAATCGAGTAAGCGCTTTCACCTACGTGGCTTCTTCAGACTCCAGCCGTGTTCGCTTCCTCCCAACTGATTTTGCCTTTCTATTATTTTGTGTGTGTTTGGAGGAACGTTCACTCCACAACTTCAACGTATCCTTTTATAGCAATAGTAATGTTCTGCAGTGTAGTAGCAAATTGTGGATTTTTTTCAGCAGTTTAACTATGATCTAATTTCTTCTGCAAAGTTCAACTTCTCAGATCCCAATAATGCAAGTACTGTGTTATAAAATATATTTTTTTCTGAAATATGCCAGGAAAGAAGAAATACAATACTTGAATTTTGTACCACAAAAAAAGAGAGATTTGCCTTTACATCCTGTGTAATGGTGAACGTAGAGGTGATTTTATTAAATACCAAAGGATGTAGGCAGGCAGTGCCCCATACAGGGGTTGTAGGTGCTCCATCCACCCCTTAAATCACTTATGCTAGGCAAATGCCCATTTGCATTTCTCTGATTGTATATTTTTAAACATCTCCGCAATCTGCCCATTGGTTCTACTTCCAGTAGAAAAGAGACCCATCCATTCCACTATGGGGCAGGAGTGAGGTCCATTTATCCTCCAAACAAATTGAAAGCCCTACAGCCCATTTATTCCTTGATCAGGGAGAAAGACCATTCAGACTATCAATTCCCATTCCCATTTTGAGCAAAAGGCAGGTGTTAGGCAGTGGACCAGTGTGCCATCATTTAGATCCCCCTCCTTTACGTAACTTCCTTCTTTTAGGTGACTATGATTTCCCCATCACTGCTTACAAGGGATTAATGAATGTGACTGCCCAATACCAGCTCCTACCTCAGAGGTGTGCCTTTGAGCAAATTTTTGACACATTTGCTCACGGAGTGTCAGACATGCATGTACACTACTGTAGGTGTCAGACAAGTGGCAAGCCAGATTGCATCCCTTCCATCAGACTGGGCCAACCAGCTTTGAATGCACATTTCTATCCTTCACCAAATGGCTACTCCCCTTCTTCAACACCCACCTCCTCCATGCCCATGTTGCTAATCAAACAGAGGTAATTGGAGCATAGAATTGGCTTTGTCAATCTATGCCATGGAGACAGACTACTTCTGACTGTAATTTTGGTGCATTTTAGGCACTTTTTAGGACCTTGTGTGCAAGAAGGACCCATCATCCATGTAGGCATACAGATGTCTTGTGTCCTGTGCTGGATCTACCATACCAGAGCTGAAACTAGGGCAAAGTGAAGAGGTGGTTGCCCCAGATAGAAATTGCTAGGGGGCATGATTGGCATCTGACAATGGTGTATGAGCTCAGTAATGGCATTTGGATAACAGTGGGTGATATGGCAATATTGTTGCTTCATTAATGAACGTTGATACTGTATTTATGAGCTCATTCATTTGTAACTGTAGCAAGTAACTTGCTACAGTTACTTTGTTTTGGTCATTAACTTTGGGAATGCCAGTCTAGGGAACTGCCCACAGTGCCAGATAACTATCTATGGTTCTGCAGCTACACTATTTTGCTTCAGAGGTGTACTCATCCTGACAGCCTGAAGTTCTGGTTCAGTCACATGAGTGGGGCTATCAGGATTTCAGGATGAGTCTTTCTACATAATTAATTACTTGATTCACCAGGTCAGAAAAGTACTAGGTAGTCCACCCCCTAAGCAGTATCATTTATGAAGCAAAGCTAAAGGACATTTTTTTGAAGTTATTCCCCCTCTCCCAATGGTTGATATGTGCATGACATCAACATGCAGCCTGCAGTGTTTTTGTTTCAGTGCTTCAGTATATGTGCAACAGAGGCTATAATGATCAGCTTGCCAGAGACAACCCCCAGCCAGCGCCACATGCAATGTGACTGCATTCTACTATATGCAGGTATTGTATAACTGGACGGCTTCTACCACCACTACTACAAAAGTAGGTGAGTTAGCATCACCACTCAATTTCACCCTTTCCTTGTTGGCTTCTTCCATGCCTTGGCCCCTTGTAATATCCATGTTGTCTGTGTTGCAGTCGCAGCTAGTGTGTCATCCTTTCCTTGTTGGCTTCTTCCATGCCCTCCCCCCTTGTAATATCCACATTGTCTGTGTTGCAGTCACAGCTAGTGTGCCACCCTTTCCTTGTTGGCTTCTGCCATGCCCAGGCCCCTTGTAATATCCACATTATCTATGTTGCAGTCACAGCTAGTGTGCCACCCTTTCCTTGATGGCTTCTTCCATGCCCCCCCTTGTAATATCTATGTTGTCTGTGTTGCAGTCGCAGCTAGTGTGCCACCCTTTCCTTGTTGGCTTCTTCCATGCCCTGGCCCCTTGTAATATCCATGTTGTCTGTGTTGTAGTCGCAGGTAGTGTGTCACCCTTTCCTTGTTGGCTTCTTCCATGCCCTCCCCCCTTGTAATATCCACATTGTCTGTGTTGCAGTCACAGCTAGTGTGCCACCCTTTCCTTGTTGGCTTCTTCCATGCCCTGGCCCCTTGTAATATCCATGTTGTCTGTGTTGCAATCACAGTTAGTGTGCATTTGAGGTAGAATGTTCGCATTCTGGGAACCTCATCTAAATGTGCTAAGTATTCAACCTCCATGTGACTTTACCACATATGATAGATTTTCATTCATATTTATAAAAAATATAATCAACTTAGCCTTGCTCCACCTTTAGCACTGAAAATTTTATTCTAATATTCTTGGAAATTCAGACATTATAAGAGAAATATAGAATCTGTCCAACATAATATTATAGACTTCTACAAGAAAAATGATCCACTAACATAAGAAAAATAAATAAAATATGATCATTAGCTTTAGTTGTTGTAAGTTAAAGTGGCATTGGACTAAGGATTAACAGACAGTAGGAAAACCCACAAACCGCATGAAGAAAAAAAGCAATTTGCATATATTTTTATACCATTAAAATGTATCCACTGGGACAAATTGTCTCCTAAGTCCCAGTTACCAAAACCTTAATTGGATCAATTTTAGTACATAATTATTTAGAATGAATTGGTAAACTCAGCACATTTTATTTTAATAAAATATTAACAATTATATATTAAGATAATTTTTAACACACACTCTCTGGTATCAGTTAAAGGAGAAAAGGACAGTGATATCATTTCACATCTAGGTAACTGTAGAGGTGGAAAATGTTGCAAAATGTCACCAGCTTTACTATTTTGGCTTCTATGAACTTTTTGGAAAAAAATTATTTGGTGTAATAGTTGGTTAGATACTACCAAATAATTTCTAAATGTTATTTTAAGCAGAGCATATTCTTCACTTAAATACCAAGAAAATGTTATTTAAAATATTCCATTGTTATTTGTGAAAATGTATATATTACAGTACACTATTATTGTCACAGTGTGGTGTGTATTGTGTGGTTTGAGTCTGTCTGCATACACATATGAATGTGTGCTGGCAGGCAGAATATGTGAGTGTTTAAAACTCAAGAGTGAATTTGTTTCGGTGTTTGGAGAATGACACAGTGGATGGGGGACTGTTCTAAGCTGAGAATTTAAACGTGATAATATGTACCATTATTGGGTATAATACATATATTTATATCATGCAGGAAATATGTGTGACATACTCACTGGAGGCAGTATTCAGTTCTGATTGTATATAATGTACCTTCTGTGTGCAGTTCTGGATTAGAAATTTTCTGTTTTTATATACCTTCACTTTCAGTTTGGAATAAAAGTGTTCACAATTCAAATTAAAGTCTGCATTATTTAACCTTTTTTTAAGTCCATGAGTATCTTCCCCGTGGCCTTTGCTACAATTAATGATTTTCTTACAGTAGCAATGGTACAGGGAAATGTTTTAGTTCTTAATGTAACCTCAGTTTTGTTATATATGCCTCTGAATTAATTGGCTGATTCCCTTGCACACACATACACACACATATTTTTGAACACAGGTGTGAAGCAGAGTAAAATACTTTATAATTGTCAGAGATTTGGTTCTAGCAGTTGTATAATTTGTGGGACTATCTGGGAATTTCAGCATAGCATCACCCCAACTGTAAAACTCTTTTTTTTCCTTTGCACTTACTCTAGTAGTTGTGTTTATGTCATCACTCTATCTTCAGTTCTGTGACATTTATAATTTGGTGGACTATTTATGACATTCACTCCCAACACATGCACACAGGGGTCATCTGCAGCAATTATGTAAAACACTCTGAGAATTTCATAGATTTGAATCTGTGAAACTTTATTTTTATTTTTCTGGGGAGAACTAAAGTTGGACAGCACAACAGTTCAATCGTTAAGAACTGTTGCCTCATAGCTTCTGGGTCTGAGTTGCTTAAGATGTCCGCCTTACAGTTAACAGGAATGCAGTTCAGTCCTGACCTATGTTAGGTGTCTATGTGGAATCTGCATATGTTACCCATGCTGCTTGAATAGCTAGTTTAATTTGTATATCTATATTTGCCTTTGCCCTTGTTACCCAAGGTGTGGCTAAAACGGGTCTGAGATAAACTAGTTTGATTATGCAGTTGGTAAATTACAACTTATTTGAATGCATTGAATATACTGAAGTGAGACACACCTCAGTGAGTCAGGATGTCTGTTCTGAGACCACCACAAAAATTATCCATTTTCTCAGAAGTTTTGGATTCTTTAGGGTTAGTTATAGAACAGAGCAGTGTACAGACTACCTACACGGAGGTGCTCTAAGTCCTTCTGCATTCATAAATCTTATTGTCTGTTTATGAATTACTATTTCATTTAATAACTCCAGGAGCAGCCTTAGGTCAACTGGTGCCCTAGGCAAAAGGGCTCCACAGTGCCCCCTACCACACCATCTGGTGCCCCCATCCTGGTCTACCTACACCAAATAAATACTGGAAAAGCACCCCTGCTACAGCAGCACCCTAGGCGGCTGCCTAGTTGGCCTATGCCTAAGGCCGGCTACTAAGGCAAGAACATAAGACCATTGGAAATTAGGTCTCTCAAAAAACTCAAACAATTTAAATCAGTCACCAAAGAATACCTGAAAAGTCACTGGTCATACCAATGTATTCAACCACCTTAATTTATCAGCCTTTCTTAGGATAGCCTACTGTCTGCCCTCTTCTGCCTTCATTTCTGTTGTTTGTTCATTTATTTCTACTTATATTAAATGGCATCTTGATTCTGTAATTAATTTTTATGATTTGTTTGTTGCAATTGAAAATGTCCTTGCTATTATTTTTTAAATTTCTAAATTGTATTACTTTTATTGTAAATCTGTGGAGCTTTTCTCCCAGGGCCTCTGCTGAAAAAGGGCTATTGGCTCAGTCAGACAAACCCAGTCAAGAAATGCAAAATAAATAAATAAATGAATAAAATAAATAGGATTCTGTGAGTTTTGCTTCAGTTATGCCCCACCAGTCATATCCCTCTCTTGGTGCTTCTCAGTCTGAATGGAAACTATGAATCACAGATGTACGAAAAAGGGTGCCGAAGGAACTGTAGCTCAAGCCTCATGTGTCCAAAATAGGTCCTGGTATGTCCACTCCCACTTTGGTCTAAAATCCTGTGTTATTGCCACATTAAATAAATAAGCCTATAATTTTTACCTCCAGGTCAGTGAGGTCCATTAACCAGCATGGCTATGAAGAGGAGTGTGATGTTTTTTTTATTATTTATTTGCTATATTTTAGGTATAACATACCTTCTGACCATCAAGCCTCCTGCATGCTATTCTCATTTGGCACATTTTGCATTGCAGGTTAAGGGTGCTAGCTTCTAAGTTTTTATCACCACTCATTATTCACTCATTACTGGAAGCAAAGGTTGAACTATCACAAGAAGTGTCAGCATCCTGAGGGGGTCTAAGATTTTTTCAAGCCTTAACATCCTTCCTCCCACATATGATATTGTCATTATGTGAGGCAAAGTGAGCAATGAGGAGTTATCTTGGGTTCATTCCCCACCTTGGGCCCATAGGATGCTCATTCCTTTTCTTCCATCCAACCCCTCCAACCTGGCATCTTCTATCTCAGTGACAGTCTCTAACAAAGCTCCACTAGAGAGATGCCCAGCAGGCTCTCTTCCCTTTCACGGTACACACGTCCAGCCTAGTTGCATACACCATCAAGCACCCAAGGCACTGGTAGAACCTAGGGCACCTGAGCCATTGTTAGGACTTTATCCCGCTATATAAGTGGTGTGTATTGATATTCTTCATCATTACTGCAAATATGATTTGTCTTTGCTCCTTCTGAAAAAGGATAGATTTGGTACTGTAATGTTTTGCCTTCTCGGATCACATTCATTCTGGTACACTTAACATTGTTTGGAATTACCTGGTTGTCACTATGTCTTCCTTCATCCATTAAAAAAAGTCATTCTAATTAAGACTTGCCATGATGTTTGCTATTCTTTTATTTGATGATATTGTAATTGTATTTGAAGAGTGGAACCAGCTTCCTAGGAGATGGCAGCTTGACCCTATAGCTCTTTCCAATGTTGAAGAACAAATACTTATTTTTTTCACACAAATATTGCTTACTTTGATGCAGAAATGAAGAGTGCTAGAGAGGATAAAATTAAAAAGCAATATTATTTTAAAATAGCCACTGCATCAGCACTACTAAGTTGAGTATTACAGAAGATTGTAGGCATTGCGGAGGATGTTATCATTAAAACAAATACTAGAGAAGTTGAAGTAATCTTTAAGGGAAGAACACTGGGAAATTTTAACATTAGGAGGTGAGAAAGTAGTATTTGATTACATGACTAAAATAACTGAAGAAAGTATTGTAGATTAGCAATTGTTTGAATGATAAACAAATAAATAAATAAATAAATACAACTGACTTTGGAATCATTCTTGGCAACAAAATTTAAGAATTATGAGACATTCCTGAATCCATAACTGATCAGGATAAACAGTTCAATTAGTAAACAAAAAACAGTTCCTGGGTATAGATTCTATACCATGCACAACTAAGAACACACAAAAATAAAAATGGTCCAGAATCACCACGGCTATAAGACAAATTATTTTATTCAACTGAGTAAGTGTTTTCACAACGTACATACTAAGTTTAACATGCTGTGCTAATGCATTACTCTCTCTGCCATTATTAATGTCCCTCAAATGTTCTCAAATGCATTCTCTGAGGAAATTTAGTGGGCCCCAGCACAGGTTTAGATTCTTCATGCTGGAGATTATTAAAGTGAATATTAAAGGGGGGATATTAGGAATAGAACTGAGTTTGCCGAGCAGAGGTAGATTTTGTTTTTTAATGCAGGGACGTCACCAGGTATTAATGATACAGTTTCTCTAAAACCTTTGTTGCGTGCACGCACACTCCCCCATTGATATATGTATAAAAATGTAGAAAGTGTTGTTTTATGATATGATTGTTTTTACGTAAGACTTCAGCCTTTTATGTGCATTAATACAGGTGGTTCATGTGTTCACATGCTTTTAAAGTATTTGCATATCTGTGTGGACTTGGTTGATTGGTTGCTTTTGATTTAAATAGGGTGTACACGTTTTTATTGTGAGAGTCTGATGAAGCAACTGTTAGGTCGTGAAAGCGCTTACTCAGTTGAATAAAATAATTTGACTTATAGCCATGGTGATTTTGTTTTTACAGGATATAACAGTTTTCCTGAAGGAATCATGCCTTAGAAAAATGTAGATTCCAGCTGGCTCTTTGGTTGAAATGTAGAGATCCACAGATTACTGCAGATATGATATGGTTGTTCCCCTTCAAGATACATGCTAGCCATGTGTCATTCCTTTCAAACAAACTAGTATGAGTTGAAAACTGCTAGAAGGGTGAAGGCTGTGGTATAAAGGATATGAATTTAAAACCTGTGGAAGACTCTTATTAGCTCTGTATCACAAAATAATGGATTTGTGTAGCATGAAATCACCAAAAAAGCCTAGGTCCTGCCTCATGGACGGACATTTTCTGTACAAGAAGCTCTTGAATTCACCTGAAGGTTTCAAACCAGCACAAATTAACAAGTTGGGAGTAGATATGGGATTTTTTTCAAGGGTTTTGAGCATCCAGTCAGCAAATAGAAAAGGTCTCCAATACCAGCAGAAGCTAGGTATGACAACTAAGTACAGTCAGATCTGGAAAATGTGCTGAGTTATCCAAAGCCAAGATAGAAGGTAGAAGTCCACACAAGGTAGGAAGTAGAAAGTATAGTGAGGGCAGTAAAGGAAGATGATCTAAATGTCACAGCAATTGTCCAAGCAGCATGCCAGGAATAGGGGGTACTGACCCATCCGGAGTAGGAGGACATTCAGGAAGTATCTTCATTTCTAAACATTCATATGACTTTGGTGAATCAAGCTGGTCAGAAGAAAATCTGAACTGATTCATGGGCAGGACACAAAGAGAATGGTTGATGAAGGAAGAAGAGCTTAATAAGGAGAAGATAAGGCAAAAACAGAAAAAGTAGATGGTAAATAAGTGCAAATGGTTATATATTTCTTTATGTCTGATTCTTGCCACTGAAATAATAATGTTAAAGTTAGAGGGAATACTTGCTCCAAGTACCTCTTCTTAGGTCACTTAGATAGCTCTGGAATACATTATTTGTCAGAGGAGTAAAACATCTTATCCCTATCAACTTAGGACAGTATAACACAGACAAGTCCATAGGGGAGTGATAAACTAAGGCTTTTTAAATCTAGCTGATTAGCACAGGGAGAAGAAGCAATAAAACTGCCCAGTAATTATGCCAGGGGTGATAGAGAAGGTATTGGTTGAATAATCCAGAGTTTCCTCAGGTACAGCATGCAATCATTCCCGCCATTTGAAACCTAATATCTATTACAAGTGTAATTTTTAATTGGTTAGGGAAGGGGAGGGGATGTCAAATGCATCTTTTCACATCTGCATGGTTACTGTTCTGTGCATTTTCTGATTATATGCAGGAAATCCACTTTATTAAGAAAACACAGATTAAGTATGGGGAAATCAGTCTTTGCAAAACACGGAATAATCAGAGGAAGAAGGGATATCTTAGGTTCTCAGCTTTGGTGCCCTATTAAAACTACAAAAGGTGATGGTCATTGAAAGATATTTATAGACAGAAGGGGATGAAATTGGTAAGCAAATGAATTATCATGACCCTGCATCCTTGTCTCCGTTTTAATGGGGTTAATAGATGCCATATGCAACATGTAGTGTGCTATATTATAATCAATCATTTATGTTAGGGAAAATAGAATTAAGTGAGGAACTTAGCCAGGTGTTAGGTGAAGATATAGGATTGCTGGGGGTTGGAGGGGCTCATGATATCATTGGGGTGGGGGGTGGTAACCCTCAGATGCCATCTTCCACCCAGCTGGTAGGTTGCCTCTTTGCCCACCAAGTGATTAGAAGAATTGTGAAGCAGAACAGAGAAAATTATTTAATGTGAAACACAACAGATTAGGTGATCCAGGCCCAAATGAAGTACTAGGATTACCTATATATATATATATATATATATATATATATATATATATATATATATATATATATATATATATTCCTTTAAGAACCCTAGCCTTCGAAGAGGAGTCAATTCACATCTTACACTATCAAAAAAGCAACGTTATGCAGAATAGACTTTGCTACTATTTTTTACCTTTTATTTATTTATGTTTTTTTCATATTGAGATTCATGACTATGGGGAAGCTACATTACAGGCAATTTCTAAATATGCTTTAATACATTATGTAAACCTTCAAACTACAACTGTCAGTTCTTGTTATAAATACTTCTTTCCTGAAAAAGACTCTAATGATCCATAACCCCTTGCATAGTTCAAAGCCTAAGATTGGCTTTTTACATTCTTTGAATTGTATTAGAATTTCTTTGTCATTGAGAGAACACGGATGTTATACTTTTGAGCATTTATTGTGCAATATACTGAATATTTATTTCAAATGTACATTAATGATTGGATCTGCAGTGATGTATATGTCCAAGTAAGGCACACTGCTGGGTATGACTGAAATATGCAACACAGAATGATTACCTCTGGTAAGTAAATTAATGAAATAAATGCTACTGTAAGGCAGTACCACTAATGGACAGATGCAGCTCTAAATGATTTATTCCATGCATGGGTTACCCCAAATCATCTATCATATGATCCCAATTATTCTCATTAGGGATAATATATAACTATCAACCATGGAATAAGTAAGGCCAATCTATAACCAAATGGGATAGGTTATTTTGAGCACAAAAAGGAAAACTGGCTAGGCTTAAAATGGCCTGCAAGGGCTGCTAGCCTAGCACTTAACTGTGAACCTATGAACCTATGCACTAGCCTTGAGAGATTCTCCTGGTGAGAAGGGATGCACAGAAGGCAAACTTTAAATTTTGGAAGACTGTAGGTTAAGGAGTTATATCAATGTAATATAAAACGAAAGTTGATTTTTTTCAGAAATTAAGAGGAAAAGATGCTGATGTTTCCCTCCTTCAAGAGACAAACCCTGGATTCATAAACAATGCAGCTTGATTGCACTGAGTCAGCCACAATTAAGCTTTCGGGTGCAATGAGGCTCTGATATGGCTTAAGCTCATTGACATTTAACAAATGAGGAAACCTGCATAAAAACAGCAGATAATTAAAAAAACAGTGATAGAATATATCTTGTAGTGATCGCAGAAGAACGTGACAGCAAAGTCCTGGGACATGCTCAACATGTTCATGTACACAGAAGTGGCTACACAGGAAAGGAAATTCTTAGCTTGAAAGGACACACTGCACACTTTCAATTCATTTTATTACAAAATTAAAGAGTGGAACTAAGAATACAGGACAGTGTGGGAAAGAGGAAAGAAAGCAGAAGGAAACACACACGAGAAACTGCTAAGGGAAGAATAAGATGGGAGGATAAGGTAGGGTAATGTTTTTTGTAGGACAGATGCACATTTGCTTTGTAATAAGAAGGTTAACTGGGAAAGGAAGTAAAGAAACTTGAAGTCATGGCAAGAGGGTTAGGGTAGTAGGGGCACAAACAAAGAAGGCAAACAAGACTGACTGGGGAGTTGCTTATGCTGACTGAATAGGAGCATAGGAGATTAGAAGATATCAGACAGACAGAAGACAGTGATGATAGGGAATTAGGAAGAACAAATACGAAAGGACAGTGGCAGACTAGGTAAGGAAACACTGGTGCAGGAGAGAGAGTAGTGAGGCCAAGAGTATCACACTGACCATGTGTGACCCAAATGCAAATTACATTGCACTCTCATAGCCGGACCCTGGTTCCAATGTAGTCACCAGTGGTGGGCAGGGATGTGACTCTGAGATGCAAGAGCTTTAGGTGATGTAAGATGTGGAGATCTTGAAGTACATGATATAGCCAGAAGAACGGTGCTGTATAGTGTTGTATAAAACAGGAAAATAAATGGAGAAAAGCACTATAATAACCCCAAAACTGTATTTACTGAAAAGGATGGTGACAAAGAGGCTGGTGTAAAACAATGCAAGCACACACTGAAATGCTGCACTACAAAATGATTACAATCCCATACATTGATAACAATGAGGGAACATGAATGAGAATAGCAGGTATGTATTACATGTGGCAGTGAACTGTAAGCTTATATGTGTGACATCTATATACAGAACTGCATTTATCTGCAACAGTCTCAGATAACAGTTTAATCCAGGAGACAATGCAGTCAGAATAAATCCTCCCACACCACACCACTAAAATGCAGTCCTTGTAATGGAGAAGAGACACAGCACCTTTGGGGAGAGTAGAACCCATATCCAGTTGCCCTTACAAAATGAAGGTGCCGAGCCACTCTGACAGCAGTACTATATTGAAACACCCAGCACTGGTCAATCAAGCCCACATAAAAAGTAAGCAATGCAGTGGCTGCAGTTCAACAGCTAACAGGCTATGCACACTAAAGCAAAGGTGATTATATATCCCCACACTGAAGCAGGCTAATAAGTTTGCAATGCATGCTGGGTGCTTTTCTAATGGTTACACTAGGGAAAGGGTAAATATCCCCATACCTTTTATGGTATGTGCTCATAAATTCTGTACAAAAAGAAACAATATAGAGGGACAAAGGCCCCAAGTCTAGTCTAAAGTACAGTTTAGTTACAGTTGCTTCATTTATAGATTAGCAATTATAATCCTCAGTAATTCACCAACAAGTCACAAATGTTATGAGGGGCAGGATCAACATATGAAGAAAATTAAGGATGGTTTGCAACATCAGGAATAAATGACAGGTGGGAGGATATGTAAATGTGTACTGTGGGAAACAGGTGTACTCAGATCTTCACATGGAAAGGTGTTCCAACCTCTTCCTGTATAGCTGGGTATTCTCTGCTATGGCCTTTTGTAATGAGGATCAAACAGAGAGGTCCAAAAGTACAATAAACCACACACACTATTAAGATAAGAGAGAAAAAAGGTTTTATTTACACTCTGTATCAGGTGCTATATGTGACTTCATCCTACCAATGGTCAAGGATCTGGATATCACCCACTGAGGACATGATGGTGGTGCTTGCACTTCTCGCAAGTTTGTGGAATGCCAGTGGAATCAATAACAGCCTCAGTGAAACAGTGACACTTATGGAGATTTTGATAACTATCCTCCAGCAAATGTTCATTGTGATCTTAATGAAGGAGATACAAGAATATTTCTGTCTCCAGCAAGCATCATCAGAGATCCAGGCAACTGCCACTGCCCACAGAAAATATGGAGCAAGCCTGGATAACAGCAGATGTCTATTGCTGGCATCTCACACTGATGCTCATTATCAGTTGTGAGGATTGTCAAGGAATATCAAGCAATTCGTTACTTCTGTTAGTGGCAAGGTTTCTCATGGATGATGTCATTTTGCATTAGTGATAAATTGTGCAGGGCCACCAACATTAAATACAATGTGGGAAAATGTGCTCTCCACATTGTACAAGAAGGTAGGACAATGGGAGGGATGCAAGGGAGCCTGCAGGATTTTTTGCAGGAGGATGCAAACCCAGAGCCCCGCCCATGTAGCCCCACCTCCTCCACCCACACTGCCCCCCTTGCCCATACAGCCATTCCAGTGTCCCATAACTTGGCTATTTCTCCCCATTTGTCATAAACACTGTTCAAATCTCTGTGTGCATACTGTTTTATGCTTTACTTCTACAATGATTACAGATACTTGGATTTCATTTACAACTTTTATTTCAAATTTTATAACACAAACACTGACAGACATTTACTAAACCTAAACAAAGCAATAGTCTTACAATGAAAAGAGACTTAGCATTAAAACTTCTCTACCTTTGAAACCCACATTCACTGAAACAACATTGAAACCCACATTCAAAGAAAATGCATCTGGCCAGTGGCAGGGTAAGTTTACCTTTGGGCTGTTTTCAAATCATAGGCTCCTTGCACACATTTTTAAAACCATGTAAAAGTTATTTGATTCACCTTCCTGACTGTATTAATTATACCATATAATAACTGAATTATATCCACTGTATAATACAGATCCTTGACCAAGTGTGTTTTAAATTTATAGTTCTGAACATTTTTCCTTTGAGCAATGAATCAAATCATATGAACCAATAATGACAACCTGCCCAATTCAGAACATTTCAACCATAAAGGGCCACTCAAACATCTGTCATGCAATCCACCAATATCAATCTATATGCAAAATCTCTGCAGAAGTAAAAGTCATCTGGATATTCCACATTAAAGAGATCTGAATCCATTGAAGAGGTTGTTGCTAGAAAACAACTTTATATTTCAGTGTTTCATCTACAAATTCAATGCCTGCTGCCCTTGAAGAATAAATTGCCCACGTTATATTAAAAAAAAATGGTAAGCTGGTATATTGCAATAGGGAATGGGTGGCAAGCTGAAAAACAAGTTCATAGTTATTAGGCATCTCATCCAAAGGAGGACATACTCAGGACTGCAGCACTCCACCCCCCTTAAAATACAAATCTACATGCTGTGGGAGTAGAACCTGTAGCCTTCTGTATCAAAATGCAAGTATGCTACCTGCTGTGCTGCTTTAAAATTCTATACCACAATAGTGATACCATTTGCTAAACAAAACAGTTGCACATTTTAAGTAGGCTTAGCATGAGCAGCAGTAAACTTATCTTCCCTTGACGCTCACAATTCCTTGAACATGCACTTGAAAATAAATTCCACCTGCTAACTCTAACTAGGGCATTTCACTCTGTCTCACACACACCTCAACCTCTTAGTGCAAGAAATCTGGACATAGCCTAAAATAAATAGGAGCAGATTATAAATATTGCTGTCATGAGCTTAGAACATTGCTAGAATCACTGCACCTGCTTCTGATGAAGTACCTTCTTGATGTCACACAGGACAAATATATATTTGTGCAGTTATTCAAACCCAGACTGTTTTTAAAATAAAAAACGTCACTTACTACCAATGGACAAATTACGCTACCAAAGAAAAATAAATAGTAGATCAGTAACTACAAATAGGTCTAATTAAAGATCTGAATAATATTACTTATGTACTTTTCTCACAGTGCGACTCAGCTTCTTAACTACCACAATTTATGCCAAACCTGAAGTGCTGAGAGCAAAACAAAATAATGGAATCACTGGAGATAATTGAAAATAGCAGTTTAGAACATTACTTTGCTAAAATATTATGAAAACAGCATGAGCTGCAGAATTTCTTGGGAAGAAATTGAAATGCAAAGTAACATTAGCCACTTAAACATTTCATTTACAGCCCCATGGGTGCTTTATGTAATGAAATAAGTACTTTGCCTGCAATTTCATGACATACACTTTTAGATACCTACGTACCACGATGTATACTAGGTGTGCCTAGTATACATCAAATGCCATTTTTTTCAAAGAGGGAATAAAATGTATTTGAAAAGTAATGCATTTCTACAGTCACCTGCACTCATATTTTACAGGACTTCATATAAATGTATGCATGTAGTTCAGAACCTCTTACATTAACATTTATAAAAAAATTGTTAAGTAACGTTATATGTCTATGAACTTTAACTAAGAGTAACCATATGAATTTATTTGTGTGTGTGTGTGTGTGTGTGTGTGTGTGTGTGTGTGTGTGTGTGTGTGTGTGTGTGTGTGTGTGTGCATGTGTGTGTGTGTGTGTGTGTGTGTGTGTGTGTGTGTGTGTGTGTGTGTGTGTGTGTGTGTTCAGGATGAGTAGTGAAACAATATGAAATCAATTCCTTATTCCTACTAGTATCATGCTAAATTCAGTTAGTAAATATTTAACATTTAGTCCAGTTAATAAAACTTAAAGTTAATATTTTATTTCAATGAAAAAAATGTATGTTTTTCACGAGAATACAATTACTGTTATAGTTGGTTGTGAACATTCAAATAATGTATTATGCTCTAGATCTCAAGACTAAATCCAAAGAAGTTCCCTTTATTTAGTTATTTGTTGATTGATTTAATTAATTGTACATGGATTTTCAGTTTCCAGATATTTTGCAAACATAATAACCTAATTATTAAGGTATACATTAAAGTTGAGAATTTTTGATAAAGACACCAATGATATAATGTTCAATGTTTTTAAAATAAGCATAACTATTTGTAATGAACTCGTTAATAATAATTTTAATACAGTTCTCAGTAATTATTTTTTTGACCTTTTTAGACTATTAAAGGTTTGCTTAATATCTACATTACCTTATAAGCATGCTTTTATTTGCAGGTGTTTGTCAAATATTTGCTGATTCATTCCTTTTTACTCTTAATTTGGACTATTTATCATGATTTGCAGTGATTACAAATAAGAACTATTTTCCATTTCACACATTCCAACATGCAACAAACGGGAGTGTATAGATAGCCACAGATGAATCAACGTTTCTGTATGAATTCTGGCTGTAATCCGTGACTGTTAATGGCACATGCCAAGTCTTTTTGTCTTAGTTTTCAATGCAGTACTTAAGCCAACAAAGATGGACAAGAAATATCATGTATTAAGCAGAAATAAGGTGAATCTTCTATTAAACATAAATAAGATGACTTTTTGTTTTAAGTAGGAAATACTTTTGCTTCTTTGGCTCATTCAAAACATATTTATAAGAGAATAGATTAAGTTCTGTTAATGATCATGACTATTCTCTGCACAATTCTGTTTTCTTAATCATAATAAAGGAAAAATCCTTATTCTTAGCTCAACACACACACCACTTAAATACACACGTGATCACACCTACCTCTCACTTCTACATTCATCCGTAGTCCGAATGTCCTCTGGAATTCAAATTCCCAGTAGGCATGAAGGACGAAGACGTAAACCATTGGTCGCACAGACACAGAAGACGAAAACAGGTCACAAACACCTGTTGTGTCAGGCGCCGGAAGCTGTTGAAGACTGGGGGGCGGAGGATGAGAGGGGCACTTAGTGATCTAAAATTTTGTAACTATTTACTACCACAACATAGATTCATTTGGAGGACTTTTTAATCTTATCCAGTTCTCTTTTCATGCTTGAATTAAGATTTTCTGATTGGTCTTACCTATCCCATGGCTGATAATTGCATATTAGCCCTAGTGAGAACAACTGTAATCATTCCATAGATAATTTGAGGGGACCCATATAAGGGATGCGGCAATTAGGAACTGCCTCTATCTATTAGTGGCATGAGGGCAATCCAGGAGCATTATTTTCTATTACCCATCCTTAGATTCAAGTTGTACTTGAATACGAACAGGAATGAGCTTTGTTTTACTTGGATAGTCTGTTCTGGAACAGTGGTGACCTCTGTGATATATATCCATCTCTCCACAACGTACAGTTTAGATACCTGGACTGAGTATTTCTGATGCCATTTGACTTGCTGATGTTCAAGTAGGTCCATCTGTATTAGGTTGGATGATGCCTTGTATGCCAGATGCGTTACCTCTAAGCATTCGGCAGTATACTGACTATAGTAATAAATCTTTGAGGTGGTCCATGCAAGACCTATTGTTTAGGACTTGCATCCTTTTAAGTAACATATCTCTGAAGGTATTCCAATTGTTACATGGGGCTGGACAAATATATGCCAAAGTGGGCATCATACAAAATGATTGACCTAATGAGAGCTTTGTAAAGGGGGACAACAACATCTGTAGATCTAGTCACAATTTGTTTATAAGCTGTGCAATATAGAAAGGCTTTCTTATGACTCTGGGCACATGTTGGTCAAAAGTTCGGTCACTGTACATACAAGTTCCAAAATGCCAAACTATTTGATTATTTCTCAGAGGGCATTGTCATGATTTTGACACCAGTTATTGTTTGGGACAAACCTTCCTGCATGATGGTTAAGTCATTTGAGGATTCAAAAACTGCTCCTACCTTGCAGTCATCTCAAACTTAGCTGGCCAAAGCCGTTTGGTATTTCCTTTTACTTTTGAGGTGTATATGCCAAACAGAACAAGTCTCAGCACCGAACCCTGGGGGAATCCATTGGTGACTGGTCTCTTCCCCTATTTTGATCTCCTGCATCCTGTGAGCAAGTTAGCAATCCAGCTAGTGATGTAAGTGTTTGCTCCTACATTAGTCATCTTTTGTACTACACCTGAGTAGGGGATTGTGTCAAAAGGCTTGGCCAGGTCAAGGTAATGTGGTGTGAACTGTTTTACCTTCATCCCATTGCTTTGGTAACAAAAGTAAAGCTTAAACTTTACCCATGATTTTGAGCCTTTCACACTTTACTCTGGGCTGTTTTCAAACACATTTTTAGAGTCATGCATACATGTATGCATTCTTTGATTCACCTTCCTGATTATATTAAATTATATTCCTTGTATCATACAGCACCAGTCATTAGATTGTTTTAAATTTGTAGTTTTGAACAGTCTTCTAGTAAGCAATGAAACAAAATGTATGAACCAATGACAGAACTACCCATTTCAGAAAATTTCAACCATAAAAGGCCACTTAAACTTCTGTCATTACAATCCACCAATATCAGTAAATATGTAAAATTTCTGCAGAAGTCAGTCATCTAAATAATTCCACATTAAAGGGATCTCTAATGAAGAGGTTGCTGCTATGAAACAACTTTATATTTCATTGTTTCATCTACAAATACAGTGGCTGTTGCCCTTGAAGAATAAATTGCCTATGTTACATTAAAAAATGATAAGCTAGTAATAATGCAATAGGGAATGGATGGCAAACTGATAACAGGTTCATAGTTACTAGGTAATTCGTTCAAAGGAGGACATTCACAGGACTGCAGCATCCACTCCCTTTAAAGTACAACACAGTACAGTATCAACAATCCACATTTATATCACGCTATCAAAAGATGAAAATAGCGAACTCTATCTCATCTAACCTAAAATATCTAAACCACATAATATCGAACATTCAGAACAGCGAATTTTTTCCCAAGGAAAAAATTTGCTATTCTGAAACACGTACACACAAAACAAGCACACCTAAAAAACATCACTCCACACACATACACTTAAAATCCTACAACTAACCCTACACTAAACTGTACATACACTACTATCTATCCACTTACCTTAACCCAAACCCTAACCCTAAGGTCCGTCACTATCACACACTCACCTAACCCACACCCTAACCCTAACTCACTTAACCCACCCCTAACCCTAACTCATCTAACCAGCACCCTAACCTTAACTCATCTAACCTGCGCCCTAACCCTAACTCACCTAACCCACGCCCTAACCCTAACAACCACACAATCGCACACTTACCTGAACCCGACCCGTAAGTTTCCACCACAGCGCTGAAAATAGAGAAGCCACAGAACCGGCCAACCAAATTCTTTCCCTAGGAAAGAATTCAATGTTCTGCAGCTTCGCTATTAGGACATTCGAAGTTTTAAAACTTCAATGTTCTGATATAGACCCCAACAATCCTCCTGCATACTGTGGGAGTAGAACCCTCAGCCTTCTGCATCAAAAGTAAGGCTACTACCTGTTGTGCTACTAACAATGCATACTGACTTGGAATAAGCAGCACTAAACTTCTCTTCCCCTGAAGCCTTTAGCAAAACTGTTAATTTATTTAACAGGAAAGTACAACTTGGAACAAAGCCAATTTTCAGCAGAGGCCCAGGGAGGAATCCTCCAGACACAGGTCTTTGTAATATGGGAGGAAACCAGACCACCCAGAGGGGACCCACACAAACACAGGGAGGACATACAGACTCCACACAGAAGGCACCCCAGCCAAGAATCAAACCAGAGAACCTCTTGCTCTGAGGCAACACTACCACTGCACCATCCACTTTCCACAATGAAATCTTTCAATTTCATAGCAGAAGAAAACTAGAAAAAGCCAAAATGTATTTGGGGAGGAGGCAAATGCCCAAAACCAGGGATACATTGTAAATATTGCTTTTATTATCTTAGAAAGTTGCTGAAATAGTGTTTTGTGTTACCACGTGTTTCCAAAAAATGATAGAAAGACTGAAACGTAAAGGGCTATCATTATTTAGTGAATTCCATTCTCACTGATTTGCCATAAAACCACAAATTTTAAGAGGACCTATCACAACTGGACTGGTGGTGACAGCGTGGGTAGAGAATGCAGGCTGTTGTGCTTAAGGTTCAGGCTTTGAACCTGGGTAATTCTAACCCCCAGGTATAAGTAACTGTGGCATCTCTCACACACACACACACACACACACACACACACACACACACACACACACACACACACATACACACACATCCACCTTAAGTGAAATGGAGCACAGCTCTGCATAATTAAATGAAACAGCCTGTTTAAATTGAAACACCTGCATATAGAAATGAAACAGAGCTTACACACCCCTTAAATAAAATTGCTTACTAAACCACAGTTAGAAAATGAATTCAGGTTTGGACTGAGAAATACATTGGCTGATTGTTTTTATGTCCAAATAAAATGGCACAGGGGAATTGTTGCTACAACTGTGGTCCACAAGCAATGCAATCTATTCTCAAATACTAAAGCTATTCTTGTGACAAAATGCTGGTGTTATATAAAAGAGCAACTGTGGGTTGAGCAGCTAAAATGTTATACTATAAAAGGCTGATCGGATCGGAATTATGTTCTATCTACCCTGAAGTAGCAGTTAACCACCAATGAAAACAATAAGCTTAAGTTAACACTCTAACTTAATGACAGTATGCTGTGGTCTGGAATATGTACGGTGAAAGTTACTTTTCTGCAAAGTTCTCTGTGTTCAGTCTCCAGCATTCTTCATCTTCCACAGCAGAGAATTATCAAATTAGTAAATTTTTACAAGCAAATGAGCATGGTAAATGCATCACATTTTTCCAACTTTCAGAAGGAAATGTAGAAATGTATGAACATTCTTTTAACGGTATTACAGTTATGCTTTTACTTGTTTTGATATGTTTGTCATACTTTGTAACTTTGGATTAACTTGCTAAGAAAAGAATCGTAGTTGACAATGACAACTAAAATGAAAGTGCATAAAGCTCAGAGCTTATATCTATTCTTTTATTCCCCCATTTGAGGAGCTCTTTATTCTTAAATCAAACAGCCTGATTAAATGAAATGGAGCACAGCTTTGCATAATGAAATGAAACAGCCTGCTTAAACAAAATGGGACACAGCTCTTGATAATGAAATAGCCTGCTTAAATGAACCGGAGCACAGCTCTGCATAATGAAACATCTGCATTTAGAAATGAAATGAAACAGAGCTTACACCCCTTAAATGAAACGGAGCACAGCTCTGCATATAGAAATGAAATGAAACGGAGCTTACCAACCCATGGGAGTTGACTTAGTGTGGCTAGCAGAATTTGATGTGATCAGTTTTTTTTTCCGCGTACTTTTGTGTTTTAAATTACGTAGAGTGTGGCACACGCATAAGTCAGGTCTTGCAGCTGTAAAAGTGGGAGGGCACTCCCTTCCCCTCGCCCTATGGTTTTGGCGCTTATGATTGAGTCTGGATGGGATGCAAAGGGCATTCTTAAAGAGGAATGCCCTTTAAAAAAAAACTTTTTTTATTTTTTAAATTAAAATAAAATTAATATTTCGGCCAGACGGTTCCAGGGGGTGCAAGTGCACCCCCTTGCCCCTGCCTATGGGCACCCCTTGGAGGGATGCTATCATTTGAGACATCTTTGACAGAGATGGGGAGCTTCTGGCATTTTTCAGATGGAGGATGGACACCTTACAATCCCATGGTGTGTTGCTGGACCTTGGAGGTGAACTGCACTGTGCAAAACAAGTATTCATTGAGGATGCTCCAAGTGTGCATTAATATGGCTGTATTATGACATGACTAGGTTTATTTACTGACTTTATTAATGAACATCTCACTGACATTGTGTGGTGTGATAATTACAGGTACATCAGGAATACTACCCCCAAAGGCACATGCACAAAGTAAGGTATATTATTCTGTATTGCTATTAAGAAGTCTGTTAGTAAATCTGCATTGGGAGTGAAGTAGAGGTGAAGGGTTATACTTATACTGGGCTTTATACTTTGGTGTCTTCACATGCGACTTTCTACCCAGCACCACTACTGTGAAAATTCCAGTTCCTGATGTCAGAGAATCATTCAGCTCTGATGAGGATGTCAGTGAACAGCTGGTACAGTAAGAAGATTTCATTGTCTGGGTTAAGATCCCAGCTCAGACCATGGACACAGACATTTGTGCCTGTGGAGACCCAAGTGATAAAAAACACACAGTGAGGACAGATTGGTGCTGACATTCACAGTCAGGGCATTGTGTCATGCCTGTGGCCCTGCCATCCATGTTTGCCACAAGCTGTTAGGGTGTGTGAGTGTCCAAGAGGGTTTGTGCTGGTGTACACTGTAGGAACAGGTGTTGCACTCCTCAAAGTCTAGTTGTGTCAGTGAGTGTGACTTAACATATATGCAGGGTCATCATGGAGAAACTGACTAAAACCACCTCAGCCTTTACAGAGATGATAAGAGTACTACAGAGTATGTGGTATGGCATCCAGGAGTGCATGCCCTATATCTGTGTTTCATTTCTGACAGAACTGATCACCTGGTATGCAAAGTGGGTTATCTTAGGCTCACACAATACTAGGCAAGTGTGGTTCATACAGATGATCCATCTTGACCTACATGAATCATAGTCATAGTGAATATGGAGAACCAAGATCATAGTCACACAACTCCAGCACTTCCACAATGACCTCAGGTATAAAAGTGCTTATGGACAGTAGGATGCACGCTGAGGTTGTGGCAGTCATGCTCCACACCTTCATTATGCCAGTACCATGGTATTACCAGTGAAATTTCTGTTTGTGGTGTTCCTCATAGAAGGTCTATGCTTGAGATGAATGTTTATCTTCCATGCACACCCTAGACCTATCCACTACATTGAGTCTGCAACTACTGCTGAGGCTGTGTACCTGCATGAGTGCCTACACCACACATACACACACACACACACACACACACACACACACACACACACACACACACACACACACACACACACACACACACACACACACACACACACACACACACACACACACACACACACACACACACACACACACACACACACACCACTGAAGCACCCAGTGGCTCACACTCTCACAACCATTGATAAAAAGCTCATCATAAAGATATTTGCAGTAATCCCTTCTGGCGCCACTTCATTTACACACTGCGATCATCATTTTTTCAGTTCTTCCAACATACACACATTGTCTCATGAAATACATTACACACTTGTGCTCCCTCCACCACATGTACATGTGATGATAACTGTGTTGTTCCTATGTACATCGTTACTTGGGCTCCCTATGTCTGAGGCATAGTGTGGCCAGCATATACACAAGCAAGCACAACCTGGTAGTAGGCTTGCATGTATCAGTTTTACTGTTGTATAAATAGGTTCATTGTTCATACTTCATAGTTATATACTAGGCTAATGACCACCAGGGTCTTTATAAGCCTAAGCAGGCAATCCAACCCAGTTGCATTCACATGGATCATGGGCATTTATTAGGAAAGGGTATGTTAGTTATGAATTCTCTAGAGGTTATATGGAGGAGAGATGGTATGTTTGAGCATTACTGCCTACCTCTGTGTATCACAGACATGGGGGCATGCCTCGTGTTGAATTTCTGATTTTCCATCTATCGGCCAAGGTTAGGCTTAAATAGGGTTAGGAATGTACACTGATTCACATAAATGGGGAGCCTGTTCCAGAGCATGGGGATCTTTTGAGACACATATCTGTCTCACCAGTATTTCTTATTTATGTAGCAAGCAAAATTTAGATCCTTGGATCTAGTGCTTCCGATGCTATTTGTTTTATGGATGTGCAAAGCGACCATCAGAGCTGGATTTGAGAATGCCTTGTATGCCAGACATAGATCGCCTTTCAATAAGCTGTAGGAGACAAAGTCTAGAGACAGGGCTTTAAGGTGATCCATACAGGACATTGTATTTATACCCTAGATTCTCCTTTGTAGGAGTTCTAACTGTTGCATATGTTTGGTCAGTTACATGCCAAAGGGGGCATTATACTCAATGATCGGTCTGTTAAAGGCCCAATAAAGTGGCACTTTGACTTCCTTGTAACTCAATGCCATGCCCTGAATTATAAGTTGGGAGACATAAAATGATTTCCTTACTACCTTGGCAATGAGAATGAATTCCTAATGAAAAAATGCAAGGATATGAAAATAATGTATCACCCCCCCCCCCTTATATGAGAAAAGTCAGAGCCATGGTACTCCAATAGGGGAGTTGGGAGAGGTTAGACCAGTAGTGTAGATAAGGTGGGTGAAAGGGATATCCACCCAGGTGTAAAGTGATATGGGCCATGATTGTCCACTCCTGGTCAATCTTCATTGCATACTGGCATTTAGAAATAAATGTCTGTGCTGCCGTGCTTTTGCAGTCAAAACTGAGCACTGTAGTGTTCTGTATGTGGTAGAAATTGTAGCAACCAGTTTGCTAAAGGAAAGAGAAAAGAGGAGAAGCACTTTTTTGGCTCTTTTTGGCTCGGAGAAGAGCATTTTTTGGAGGGGTGCCAAATTGGGGGATAGAACTGGGAACAAAATATATAGCTACACCTCTGCAGCAGACTAAGAAAACTGCTCTCCTATATCTTTTCCTATTCTAGCTATTAAACTTTTGGCCAAAATCTTGGCTATATGCTTAGCCACGTTACCAAATATTATTAGCAGAAATCAAGGAAAGTTGTGAAAAGAAGGCATGCGGGTAGATAACTGGTTAATGACTACTGATTTTTTGAAATGCATACACTATGCATGAGAAAAAAATTCATGTCTAGTAATCCACATTCAAAAAGCATCTGGCATGGTGAAACTGGTTTTCCTTAAATAAGTGTTGCAAAGAAAGTCCAGGGTGGATCCAGGCTGCAGAAACAGACCATCAATTAGACACTGAGGTGAATTGGGGTATTCTGAGTGCAATGTTTAGGAGCTAAGCAAGGCAGTGGTGTCCCTAATCCCAATGGCTTTTCAATTTGTTAATAAAAGAGATAGTCAGGGACGTGTCTGTTTGGACATTGAAGCTGAAACACCAATGACTTGGTAAAAGCATGGTTAAGATTACTTGCTGATGGCTGCATTCTCATGATGGAGAATTTAAATCTGTCCCTAGAGGTGGTAATGAAGTTCTTTGAAGACGTTTTACAAAGTTATTGGTCTGGAGTGTAAGAGGGAAAACAGTGCTGAGGCTGAAAGATAGCAAAATGACAGTGGTCTACATAAGAAGAGACGATGCAGAAGGGTCTGTGTATTATGGCTGGAAGTAGGAATCTGAACAGAAGTCACAGTTTTGAGAAATATTCCTAAATTGTGAGAACTTGTTTACTAACTGCAGTGGTGGTGCTGCGGTAGCATTGTCGCCTAACAGTTAGACGTTGCTCGTTCGATTCTCAGTTAAAGCGTCTTCTGTGTAGCGACATGCATGAATGGGCATTCCTTCATTGAAGGTTGTGCATTAGGCCCGGCAAGCCAGTACGTAAAAATCTACTGCCAATCATTAGCGGACCTGAGTTCCGCTGTGGCAACCCCTAACCGGGAAAAGCCGAAAGAAGAAGACTTCTGTGAGACCTTGTTTACTACCAGTTAGTTAAAGGAAAATGAAAGGTTAGCACCATGCTGAAGACAGTAAATATGGTGAAATTATTAGTGATGTCACTACTTTTACAAATAAGCTAACATTTGCCAGTTAATCTGGAGGACCCTATGCTAAGACATTTAGAGCCATAGACTGAAAAATTAAACATGCATGGGTGCAGTAAGGAATGTGGGAAGGATAATGAGGGACATGTAAAATGCAGGAGAAGAACATGAATGATGGGTCCTTCCATGTCTTTGTAGATATGCACTACAGTAGATTAAGGTGGACATTCTTGGTGAAGGAAACAGGAAGATTAAAAGTTAGAGAGCAGAAGGAAAGGAAGGAGAAAAAGGAGACGGGTGCAGAGCGTCTAAGAATCTAAGTGATATGCTTTCACTAGTGCCAACAGAGTAGCCTCAAGCAATGGGGACATACAAGATGAAGGAGAGCTATATGTGCACTATCTATATACAAACAATATAGGGGCTTCTCTATCACGTGCATCAGAATAAAGATAGGCGCCAGAGTAATGGTGAGATTTTCATCCTTCCACAGTTTGAGAGAGGCCAGACAAGTGGACGAAGTTCTGGGGCAGCATCATTTACACGTGCAAAAATGTTGGCTGAAAGGAAAAGTAAAGAAAAAATGTCCTACGTCTTGACACAGGGTACCCCTTAAACTAAGTAGTCCTTGGGCAAAAGGCAAGTGGGGAAGTGCTTGTTGTCCTGGAGTGCAGGAAGAAGTCTTCTGTATTTCTGTTACAAAATAAGTGGATAAGCAGAAGGAAAGTATGGTAACAGATAATTAGGAAAAGATTTGGGAAAGTTTGGGAGTCTGAGGAGCTGGCACAAAATATAGAATCGGCAGTTACAGATCCCCACAGGTATTTTTTGACACCACTAGAGCTACTAAAGGATCAGCAGAATCCTTTTTGCATTAGATGCAAATCCAGTTTGCATTAGATGTGTCAAGACAAAGACCAGTGGTGTGTCTTATGTTTTGGGAAGGTAACTAGACAAGAGCGACTTTAGTTAGAACCCTAAAAGAAGTAAGGAAAATCTTTAGCAAACCAGTTATGACAACATGAGCATTTTACATGTAGAAGGGCAAAAGAAGGATGGTCTTATTGGTCAGACCAGGTTATGACAGGAATATCAGTGGTTTTCAGCCAGTTTGCACCATAACACCACTGCCAAGGCCCTGCAGTTAAAATTGTGATTATGTGTAAATGAAGGTGAGAAAGCAAAGAAAAAAAAGTCTTGTAAGGCATGAAATCTTAAAGCTTTTCGGATCTGGAGTTACAACTTAAAGGGAAGGCTAAAGACATTGCAGCAGAAATTAAGAAATGTCCTGGTCTTCTAGTAAGCAGGTGTAGGAGAAGGCAGTTCATTGGGCCTTGTTTTGGATGGAACCATGAGATGACAGTGTACAGACACAGAGGTAGTGAGGTATAGGTTCGTTGGTATATATTAGGCTAACTACCAGCAGGGCCTTTATAAGCCTACTGGGCTAACTACCAGCAGGGCCTTTTTAAGCCTAGCTGTACAACTCTATCAAGTTTTGTTCCAAAGTACCTTGGACATCTATATTGTGGGGTATGTTAGTAAGGACGCAGTTAGGGTTATGGGTGTGGGAGCATATTAGTTTGGGGATTCATTTACTTTACTGTTGACCTCTGTACATCAGACACATGGGAGCCAGATAAGGAGTGAATCTGCAATTTCTAATCCGATGATAATTGGATTAATAAAATATGAAGCATCCTTAGATTATTACAGTAGAAGGGAATTAGTGGGGTGTGACTTGGCTATATGGATGGAAAGTGGGGAAACCATCTGTGAAGGAAACTGAATTATCATTAGGTTTTTCTCTTGAGAGGAGTGGTGAGTTTTTTCCCTCTGGGGATTTTTTTTGGGGTGAAATCTAGTCCTGAGAGCTGCTTATTTTGTTTTACTACATAGCACAAAACCTGAAATGTCTATTTCTGTTAGAGTGTTTGAATTTTGTTTTGTATTAAATAAGGTACAGCATATAACCGAAGGTTTGAGGTACTGGTTGCATTTATTTGGAGAGAACTATCATTTCCTAAAAAACTGAAGATTCACAAAGAATAGTGGTTTGCAAAGGGTTGCTACAAAAAGAGAGTTTGTTACCTGTAAAAGTAAGAGGTAACTAAAGGGCCAGTAAAACTTTTGTGTACACAAAAAGTTTTGTATAAAGGATTACAGGTCAGGGAACTTAATTTACTTTTCCAGGCACAGCAGATTTTTATTTGGACTTCCTACTGTGTTTCAGAGTCTGCAAATCAAACAAATTATTCTTAAATTAACCCAAATGTGACCATGGTTAAAACAAGAAGATCGAATGTTATCATCAAGCACAGAAAGCCATAATGATAAATTTAAAACCTGTGAGAAAAAGAAAATATCATTTGAAAATCAGAGTATAGTGTGGCATTTCTCCTCCTTTAAATGAAATAACATGAAAGACAAGTCCCCTGGGACAATATTGGATACACTTCATTAATCTACCAGCAAAAAACAATGTACAATCAGCAGCCAAACATTTTAGGAAATAGCTTGCCAAGACTGTTTTCTGTCTACCAATGTATATGTAGTTTGCTGATACTCCTTTCATTTTCATCAAAATAATTTCGGAGCTCCTTTATCCTTTAATCTGCCTTTATCAAAGTTCACTGTTGCAAATGTTATTAAATGCTGCATCTGCTGACCTCAGCCTAACAAAAGTTATCTGTTTCAAATGGAAAGCTTGGTGCAGTGTTAAGAAATTTACATTTTTGAAAGTCTTGCTCTTGAATGAGATATTTACTGTAAAAATAAAATGTAAAATGTTGTGCTAAATAAATTTAACTTTAAAGTAAAAAATAAATAGATACAATGAAAACAAATAAACAAGACAGCAAAAGAAATTAGGTTTTAGTAAGCATTATGCAGCCAGCCTCTGATATTTTGTAAACTTGTATATCAAAACAAATAAGATGTCTATAGTAAGTCTGACATTACACTCACAGTTGAGGGAAAACATTACTGACATAAGAAACAGAATGCATATGAATGTGTGTTACATGTGTTAATTGCTTGATTGTAATAATGTACTAAAGGATATAGATAGTATATAAATGACCCAGTTCTTAAACAATTATGTTACGAATTTCTGTTTCTAGTCAAAGCCTCATAAGACATAGATAACCCCAGTAAATATTTGCATACCTTCTGGAAAGAATATTTTCAAGACTACTTGAAAGATCAGTCAGTGCTTAATTTTCCTTCTTTTTCGCTCAATAATCATCTCTAAGAAACTGATGTCTTCTGCCGTGAGGTCTGTTTGTCATTTTCCCACAATGTATCACTTTACAGGCTACTACATTTGTCATAACACTTGTTTCTTTACTTACCGGGGCACAAACTGTATTAAGGTTATTCTTAGTTACCATATTTTCAATTATCTAAAAATAATGGCAATAGATAATCTGTTTCGATCTATGGTGACTTTTGAAAACTCAATCCACAATGCCTTCCTTGTTTTAATGAAGTCCAAAACATCCCATTTTTCCTCAACTTCAGGCTGTCTACTTAACTTGAAAACTTTCCTTTTCACTTTATCTTGTATTCTTACTATTTTTGATCAATAAAAATTAAATGACCGTGTAGCTCAACTGCTTTGTCATCCATTTAACATGGCATATTTCTTACATAAAATGTTAGAAGTGACAACTTCATAGACCGCCAAGCTTCTCACATATCCAATTAATAGCCTGATCTGTGCATTACATCACGTAAAATACCTTCAAATGTGTTTGCTTTTAAGACGTTATTACCCAAATCACTATTTTCAGGTAGGAGTACAGTCTCTCAGTTGATGTCTTTCTCCATGTTTTCTTCCAAATTCACCTTCCCTTCCTTTTTCACAAATTCTTCTTTCATGAGGTACTGGGCACTTTCACACACCAGTACCATTGGCTAAGCTTCAGATGAACAACTTTAAATCAAACAAAAATACTAATTAAGGCTTGCATGATAGAATGGCCAGTAGGATTTTTTTACCATGAGATGCTGATTTTTCCCTTTATGTTTTTTTTTTTTTTTCATTTGAGCAAGTAGGCTTATTTCTCTAACACCTGAACTTTCTGTTTCTTTTTTTTCCATCATACTTCTCTAAATTCCTTAAGAAGTAAAGAAACTCAGACAGTAGAGGAGGCATAAATAGAAATTAATAAATACATAAAAAGATTGATGTTCCTTCAGGTACCACAAAGGAGCAGATGCTAGTGACTGAAAGGTCCAAGTCTGACATATGAAATGAGATGGCACATCGATCTCTAGCAAATGTGTGTTGAATAACTCCCACAATCCACAACAGGGTATCCAAATAATACCTGATTGTCCTCCACTACTTTCACAGGGCAATGCAGCAGTACAAGTAGTCATACAGGCTGTTTCTATTATTATAATGTTGATCAAAATGTTACCTAAGGGTCAATGATCTGTGACTGCACCAAGATTACCTTCAGCTGTGGATACTGGGGTCCTGACACCTGGTTTGAGACAAACCTTTTCTCTAATCATTAGTAAGTTCCAGGGTGCACTTTGTTTATCAGCTACTACTCCTTGTACTGTAGAATAGATACCAGGCAACTAGATGCCAGGGGGCAGATGCTCAATGAATACTTTTTTTTTTCTTATACAAGTGAGTATTGTATTCCTAGACTACTACAGTACGGACATTCTGTAATTTGACATTAGTCTCTGGGACATAGTAATCACCTTTACATTTGATTATTGTAGGGCTGCACATGAGCATTTCAAGTTGATGCAGCTGGATTTTGTGAATTAATCAATTTCCAAGCCTTCCACTTCAGGTACTGCAAAGAAAAACAATAATAGAGGACTCATACTCCTCCTGCTTTATCTAGTTTAAGTGAAGATGAAGATGATGAGACTTAAACTTATTTTCATCACACTGGATTCCCCAATGCCCTTGATAATACACTATTTATGGCTATTTATACCTCAACTGTGGTTCTGATGGTCATAT